>NC_077230.1:452654043-452656543 GCF_027887165.1 Monodelphis domestica
CTATTTCCTTTGCCTGGAGTGCTTTCCTTCCCTCTCACTACCCAAGTCATCCTGCAAAGCCCAACTCAAATATCACCTTCTTTGGGAAGCCAGATGGAATTCCATGTTTTGTGTTGACCTTTCTCTTGAAACCTTCTCCCTTCCCTCTTTACTTTTGTACCATTCTCTCCAAGCATTTATCAAGGAACACGGTGTCTTAGTGTTGTCTGTGTGACTTGTGCCTCAGTTGTCTGGGACCTCACAAGGGCAGGGACAGTAGTTTATTGAACCTTACCTTAGATCTCCCCAAAGTGTAGAACAGGTTCAGTCCTCTTTATGTGTGTGTGTCTATATACACATATATGTATATTTTTCAAACCCTTACCTTCTCTCGAATCATACTAAGTATTGGTGCCATGGAAGAAGGTAAGAGTGAGGCAATTGGGGTTAAGTGACTTGCCCAGGGCCACACAGCTTAAGAAGTGTCTGAGGCCAGATTTGAATCCAGACCTCCATCCCCAAGGCTGGCTCTCTATCCACCAAACTACCTAACTGCCCCCTGTGATATTTTAATAAGAATTATGACTGGCCCCTCATGCTCTTTCTCTTGTCTGACTCTGACTCCCTCTTCCCCCTAAGTGTTCTTTGAATCCACATTCTCCCCACTCCACCCTTGCCACATACACTCAAAAGTATTCACCCGAATTCCAGGCTCCCAAATCCTACCTGTCAGACCTGTATCTGCCATGATCAGAACTGACATTAGAAGTACCAGGATCCAGGCCCTGGAGGACCCATTGAAGCCATCACTGCTGCACCTGGGAATCGGGAGTAGGGGTGAGAGAGGAGGTCAACTTCTGAGGCAAAAACTCACATTCTCTAGTACTTTGGATTTCCTCAAAATTTAAGGAAGCAAAGAGTAAGAGCAAATAAGCATTGCTACACCTATTATACAGATGGGGAAACTGAGGTTCAAGTGAAATTATTATTAATATCTCAGGAAATAAGTGATAGAGATATGCTCCAAAGCAACTACTGCTTTAATGGGGTCATAGCTCTAATTGGAAGGTACCTTTGGTATCATCTAGGCCAACCTCCTCATTTGATCAGTAAGGAAACCAAGTCCCAGGACTACTAAGTGACTTGACACAAGTCACACAGGTAGTAACTGGTAAAGCCAAAATTTGAACTGCTGTGTTCTAACTCTGACCCTAAGACCTGTCAGAGCCCTTTGTCTCCACCCCTTTTCTCATGGACTCCTCCAGGGGCTAGAGAGGTGCATGAAAGGGAAGTCTGGGCTTCCGTTGTTGGGGGGGAAGCCCAAAGAGAAAATGAAGTGGAGGGCTACAAATATAAGCAGAACAGAAGGTCAACAATAAAGACCATCAAGATCAAAGAGAAGCAGAGATGAGAAGTAACACAGATAGCCAAGGGTGAGAGGACAGAGGTAGGTGTAGAGACCCAAAGAGAGACTAGGATGGGGAGTCACAGAGGTGGCCAGAGGGAAAACAGTGATAACTTCTGACACCCAAGAGAAACTGGGATGGGGAGTCACAGACAAGCCAGAGGGGATAACAAAGGTAACTGCAGGCATCTAAAGAGAGACTGGATTGGAGAAGCACAGAGATAGCCAAAGGAAGCAAAACAGATGACTTCAGGTACCCAAGAGAAACTAGGATGGAGAGGCACAGAAATAGCCAGAGGGGGGCTAAAAAATGGCTGCAGACATCTAAAGAAAGACTGGGATGGAGAAGCACAGAGATAGCAAAAGAGGGAAAACAGATGACTTCAGGTACCCACGAGAGACTGGGATGGAGAGGCAGAGAAATAGCTTGGGGGTGGGGGGGGGGACAGATGACTTTAGGCACCCAAGGAGAAACTGGGATAGGGAGTCACAGAAATAACCAAAGGGGGCTAAAAAAGATGGGTGCAGACATCTAAAGAAAGACTGAATGGAGAATCACAAAGATGGTCCAAAAATGGTCTCAGAGATCCAGAGAGCAGCAAAGATGGAGAGTCACAGAGACAACAAGGAAATATAATAGAATTGGAGCCTAGAGGAATACCAGACACGAAGACAGAGAAGTAGAGACCGAGGGTTACAGTCAAAGTCATCCAGACAAAAAGAAACCAAAACAAACAAACAAACAAAACAGCCAGATGGAGAGTCAGGAAAGAGAATCAGAAAAATAAGCGTTGCAGAGCATCCAGAGCTTTCAGGAGATCTGAGAGACAAGGAGATGAGAGTATCAGAGACTGGCACACAGGGCCATTCCACAGGGAAAGATAGGGAGAAGGAAGCGATAACCACAGAGCCCCACCGCATCCTCTAAAAAGGTACCTGCAGGCGGCCTTACAGGAGGCAGAGGGGCGGGCTATGGGCCACCAAGCTCTGCTAGGCTCCCTCCTGGCCTTCAGGTCCCTTCAGCCTCTGCTCTGGGGCTCACTTCCTACTCCAACCTCCCGCCCAGCTTATAACTGGCTCACCCCACCGCCCCCTGCCCACCTACCCCCAGTCACA